>NW_024082308.1:228554-242225 GCF_003009895.1 Hyaena hyaena | reverse complement strand
ACTGAGTGTTATGTGGAAACTAATTTGACAATAAACTATTTGTAAAAAAAAAAAAAAAAAAGAAATGAGATCAAAGCATTCAGAAAATGCCCCTTGATTTCAGGGAAATAAGAGTTTAATAGTTCACAACAGTCAAAATTAATTATTTTAGCAATAAATAAGCATACAGCATACTTTAGAAATTGTCTTTTTTGTAAAGGCGGTCCTAAGCTCCAGATCACATTATGATCATTTAGGAAGTAAAAAGAAAAATTTAAAAAAAAAAAAAAGAAAGAAAGAAAAAAGAAAAAACAGACAAACAGACAAACCACAAACCAAAAGAATCAAAATATCAAGGTCTACTTACTTCACACCAATTAAATTTGAATCTCTCAGGGTGAAGTCTGGGGTGTTTGTTTTGTTTTGCTTTGTTTTGCTTTCAAGCTTACCAGTCCATTCTAACACGTGGCCCTAGGTGAGAAACATTGGTTTGTAACATCAATGGTCTAGAGTAACAATCATGGAAAGCTTCTTTTAATGATGAACATGACTTATCTGTGTCTATTTCAGTAATAATGGCCCATGGTGTGCCCTCCCTTCTTTCTTATGATGGTCCTACTTAATAATTGTTCAGTTTTCTGAAGAGGATCTGAAGCAGACACCATCAGCCTGTGGTGTCCCTAGTAATGGTAAGTAAAGTGTAAAAGTACAGGAAAGCTGGCCCAGAGCCTAAGTCTTGCAGGTGGAAGGAGGAAACCATTAGAAACGTCTTACCGTTTGATTACAAGTTGCTGTGACTGCTTCTTGGCTTTTCCCATGTCTCCTTTCCTTTCTCCTTTTTCTCATTAGTTTCCTTATTTCCTTCTCTGTGCTTCTCAGTGTCTTGATCATCTTCCTTATATACATTTTTTTTCTTTCACTCCTTTTTCTCAGATAAAATATACTTGCTTTAGGATAAGAAAATTAAGTTGAAATCCAATCCCCGTTGTAATCTCAGCTAGTTCTATCAGCTCCACTTGATTTTTGGTTCCATAGCCATTGTGGAGTAGCTTAGTTTTATTGTATCATTCCCAACCATCCTAGATTACCGTAATACAATTTACCTTTCGTATTAATGTCAAGTGTGAGAAATACTTACCAAATGTCAGTTGGTTAAATTTTAGTGCTTATCCAATTTATTGGTGTACAGTTATTCAAAGTACTCTTTGTTTGGTTTGTTTGTTTTAGAGAGAGAGAGACCATGAGTGGAAGAGAAGGGCGGAAGGAGAGAGAAAGAATCCCAAGCACGCTCCACACTCAGCGTAGAGTCTGATACAGGGCTGGATCCCAGGAACCCAGGATCATGACCTGAGTGGAAATCAGGAGTTGGACACTCAATAGACTGAGACACTCAGGTGCCCCCAAAGTACTCTCTTCATATCTTTTTAACTTCTATACAATCAGTACTAGTGTCCACGTTTTCAATTCTCATTTCAGGAATTTGAGTCTTCTCTTTTTTCCTTCTTCGTCCACCTAGTTAAATGTTAATTTTGTTAGTCTTTGCAAAGAACCATGTTGTGATTTCATTAATTTTTGCTATTATTTTTCTACTCTATTTCATTAATCTCTGCTATAACCTTTATTATTTCCTCCCTCTGCCAGTTTGGGGGTTAGTCTGTTCTTTTTCTAGTTCCTTAAGTTGTAAAATTAGGTTGTTGGTTTGAGATCTTTCTTTTTTTTTTAATATAAACACTTATAGCTATAATTTTTCCTCTTTTGCACTGCTTTTGCTGCATCCTATCTGTTTAGATAAGTTTTTTTTTTTTTTTAATTCATCTCTAAGTAATTTCTAATTTCACCACTTGGTAAATTTTTTTTAATTCATCTCTAAGTATTTTCTAATTTCACTTGCATTGTTTAATTTCCACAAAATTGTGAAATTTCCAGTTTGACCTCTGTTGTTGAATTCTGTCTTCTAAGGTGGTGGGAAAAGTTACTTTGAATGATATCTGTCTTTCTGTACCTATTGAGACTTAATCTGTGGCCTAAATATGCTCTCTCCGGGCAAATGTCTTAGGTGCATTTAGAAGATTGTGTTGTGGGGGCGCCTGGGTGGCTTAGTCGGTTAAGCATCCGACTTTCGCTTAGGTCATGATCTCACAGTTCATGGGTTCGGGCCCCGCGTCGGGCTCTGTGCTGACTGCTAGCTCAGAGCCTGGAGCCTGTTTCAGAGTCTGTATCTCCCTCTTTCTCTGACCCTCCCCTGCTCACGCTGTCTCTCTCTATCCTAGAAATAAATAAAAATATTAAAAAAAAAAAAAGAAGATTGTGTTGTGCTATTGTTGTTTAGAGGTTTTGGTATATGTCTGTCTAGTTGGTTTATTGTATTATTTAATTTCTCTATCTCTTCAGTTATCCTCTGTCTTGTTGTTCTATCCATTTTTGAAAATGTTTCTTTCTTGAATTTTGTCAGTTTTCACTTCATATAGTTTGATGGTCTGTCATCAGTTGCATAAATGATTGTAATTTTTGTATCTTCTTGCTGTATCAAAGCTTAAAAATATATAATGCCCTCGTTGTCTTATGATCTTTTGTGATTTCAAGTCTGTTTGTCTGATCTTAATATAGCCATCCCTCCTCTCATCGATTACTATTTGCATAAAATATTTTTGTCCTTCTTTTCACTTTCCCTCTATTTGTTTCTCTGGTTCTAAGGTGGGTATCCTGTAAACTGAATATGCATGTGATGGATCATGTGACTTTATCCATTCTTCTTATCTTTGTCTTCTGATTGGAGAGTTTAATTCATTTATACTTAAGATAACTACTGATAAGCAGGGACTTACTTCTGTCATTTTCCTATTTCTTTTCTCTATGGCTTATAGTCCCCCCCTCCCGCCCTTGCATTTTCTGTATTACTGCTTTCTTTTGTGGTTAGTTGATTTTTTTGTTTAAATTTTTCTTACTTTCCTTTGTTTATGTTCTCTAGTTATTTCCCTTGCAGTCACCTTGGGGATTATATTTAACACTCTAAAGTTAAAACACACCATTTTGAATTGATAACAGCTTGCCTTGAAAAGCACACAGAAACTGCTCCTTTATAGCTACAACCCATTTAGGTTGTTGGTGTCACAGAATTACATCTTCATACATTGTGTATCCAAAAATATGACCTAATGATTATTTTGAATAGATTCGTCTCAAATTATATAGAAATCAAAATTTGGGTTTTTTAAAGCATTAGTCTCATAAGTCATGTAGAAAACAAAAAGTGAAGTTACAAACTTCACAATTGTTGTTACAAGAATACAAGCTTTTATAAATGCCCTTGTATTTTTTTTTTTATGAAAATATTTATTTTGTCATATGGCTTTGAGTTACTCTCTGTTGTCTTGCCATTTCTCACTGCAGGGGCTCCTTTGAATATTTCTTGCAGGGCAGGTCTAGTGGTAATGAACTCTTTCAGCTTTTGTTTATCTGGGAATACCTTCATGTCTCCCTCACTTTCTTTTTTTTAAGTTTATTTAATTTTGAGAGAGAAAGAGAAAAAGAGAATGATTGGGGGAGTGGCAGAGAGAGAGGGAGACAGAGAATCCCAAGCAGGCTCCGCACTGTCAGCACAGAGTCCCACATGGGTCTCAATTTCATGAACTGAACCATGAGATCATGAACTGGGCTGAAATCAAGAGTCAAACGTTTAACTGACTGAGCCACCGAGGCTCCCCAATGTCTCCCTCACTTTTAAAGGACAATTTTTCCAGATGTAGGATTCTTGACCGAGAGTTGTTTTCTTTCAGCACTTTGAATATATCAGTACACTGTCCTGTGGCCTCCAAAGTTTCTGGTAAGAAGTCTGACAACCTTACTGAAGTCCTCTTGCCTCTCTCTTGTGCTTTCAAGATTCTTTCTTTGTCTTTCAAAGTTTAATTACAATGTGTTTTAATATGGGCCTCTTTGACTTCACCTTACTCAGAGTTTGTTAAGCTTTCTGGATGTTTACATTCATGTATTTTAGCCATTGTTTTTAGCTGTTGTTTCTTCATATATTCTCTATGCCCATTTATCTTTCTCTTCTCTTCCCTGAATCCCCAAAATGTGTATGTCGGTCCACCCGATAGTGTGCTATATATAGGTTCCTTAAGCTCTATTCACTTTTCTTCAATCTTTTTCGTTTCTCTTCCCAGACTTCGTAATTTTCATTGTTTCATCTTTAAGTGTGCTGACTCTTTCTTTTGCTTACTCAAATTTGCCTTTCAATTCCTCTAGCAAAAAATCATTTTAATTACTATATTTCAGCTCCAGAATTTCATTTTGGTCTCTTTTTTGATGTTTCCGTTTGTTCACACAGATCAGTTTACAGAGATGGAAACATAAGGTCATCTCAAGTCTTTTCTGAGTCTTTTGCTGGTCATTTGTGGTTACTTTTTAATATCCCCTATATTTGCAGTTGTTTTGAATGTCTTAGTCTTTGATGCCTGGCTCCCAAAAGGAAGAAAATGAAAAAAATAAAGAGGTTGGGAAAAGAGAAGTGGCCCTTTAAATCCTCTAGAAGTCACATCACCCAGAAGGGAAGGGGCTTGCAACAATGGGGCAAAGTACAGTAATGGCTGCTACCTCTTTGTCTGCATCTGTATGGTCAGGAGCAGCAATCAGTGGTCAGAGAAAAGATCGTCAATATTTGGAGGACAAGGTCCATTTTTCCCACTATGACTCCCATGCACTGTAAACCGATCTGGGAACGCGTGCAATGCCTGCCCTGCAGCGGGGAGTGGCGATGGGTCGCTGCTACTGTGCAAGGGCTGAAACAGACTGAAATGAAGCACAATTTACTGCCCAAGTCTTCCTTTGGAAGTTGCAAGCTTTAAGAGAGTTCAGAATTCCAAAACAGTTACATCAGACAGATTCTTCCAGGGCAATTGTTGTCTAGGTGGGAAGACCGATTCCTGGCACTTCCTCTTCTGCCATCTTACCAGAGTCCCGTGGACGGCAAACTTTTCATCGCCTCAATGAGAGAGCCATTTTTTTAATTAACTAATTTAGCTTCCAAATAGATGATTAATCTGGAATTTCAGAGAAGGAAAACTTTTCAAAAAGAGATTTCTCATCATCTTAGAATCCTTTTGTTCAACCTTCATTGTCCAAAAGCAAAGCACATATCGGAGAACAAATTTCACGATAGACTTTTAACCTTTTCCCTGTGATCTAACATTGTCAAATTTCAATATTCATATGCAAGCATTATGCACTAGAGATGGTCACAAACAGACTTAAACCACATTTCCTTCCTTTAATGTTTGTATTTATGTCAATACCAGTGCCGGAGCAGTATACAGTTTTTCTTCTCTTTAACTCAACAATTAACTCAAGATCAAGTTCTAAACACCTTGTGGCTCTCCCAGGTCATGCTGGGGCTGTAGACGGGAGAGGAAAATATTTCTGTGTCAATGGAGATTTTCCCTAAGGATGCAGCTCTGTTTCTCAATTCATAGTGAATGAAATGTCTATGCATTTAGTAGTTCATTTATTCATATATAGTCTATTTCTTGTTTCCACTAGAACTTTCTAAGGCCCTCATCCCAGTCTGGTGAGTCTGATTTCTTAAAGAACCAGGCTACTGGGTGAAAAAGACATTTGTGGTCAATTATATTAAGGCACAGTTAAGTGAGATGTTACAGAGCACAGAAGAGAAAAGACAAATCATAAAGACAATTAGGAGTTAACAAGGCAAGGAATATGAGAACGGTAAAATAAGTGAAGGGAGCAGCATATACAAAGCCACATGGACATGATCAGAGATGTGGACTTCAGAATGTTATTGGGATGTTTCTAGAAAGAAGGGACAGATGGAAGGAAGATTCTGAAAGCTAAATTTGGACTTTTAGGTCATCTGACCTAAGGACATCATACTTGATTCTGTAGGCAACAAAGGATAAATAAAGAGAATTTTAAAGCAGAGAGTGGTTTGTGAGTATTTGTTTTTCCAAAAATTATTTCTAGTAGCACACCGAGGATTAATTAGGATCTGGTAGCAAGTAAAGTAGTCCAAGAAAGAAAATGTCCTCTGGTGAGAAGATGGAGAAGAGGAGGAATGCCTGAGAGACCTCTATGAAATATTATTGACAGAACTTGCTGTTGGTTGGGTTTAAAGTGTGAAGGAGTTTGCTTAGCAAGGTTAACTTGGAGGTATCTGAGGTCACTACCAGTAACAAACAGGTCACTATAAATTCAGTCTTGGGGTTTGAGAGAGTTGAAGGAGTTTCTACATATGAGATAAAGTAGGGTGTAATGAGGTAAGTTAGCCGAGGGCAAAACTCCAATGACAAGGTTTCCTTTTCAGACCTTAGCTGGGTCTTAGTAGATGACACATTCAGAGTTTAGTAGGATTTCTGCAGGTTGGACTGAATGGATTATCTTCTGAGTCATCTTATGTTAATCTATTTTACATATCTTTTGAGTCTCTGAGAAAAGATTGGGCCAGATTGGTAGTATATTACAGTAGTCTCCCGCTTATCCACGGGAGATATGTTCCCAAACCCCCAGTGAATGCCTGAAACCAAGTATAGTACTGAACCCTATATGTGCTATGTTCTTTCCTATACATACGTATCTATGCTAAAGTTTAATTTGCAAATCAGGCACACTAAGAGATTATAGCCATAGGCAGTAAAAACTTGTAATAATTATGACAATGTGCTATAGGGAATGTATGTGAATATATCTCTCTTTCTGTCAAAATATCTTATTATACTATACTCACCTTTCGTTTTCTTGGGATGATGTCAGATGATAAAATGCCCGTGTGATGAGATGACATGAAGTGAATCACATAGGCTCTGTGACATAGCAGTTAGGCTACTCTTGACCTTCTGATGACACATCAGAAGGAGGATCATCTGCATTTGTTTTGTTTTTTTTTTTTAATTTTTTTAACGTTTATTTATTTTTGAGAGAGAAAGACAGACAGAGTATGAGCAGGGGAGGGGCAGAGAGAGAGGGACACAGAATCCGAAGCAGGCTCTAGGCTGTGCGCTGTCAGCACAGAGCCCGACGCGGGGCTCGAACCCGCGAACTACGAGATCATGACCTGAGCCAAAGTCGGACGCTTAACCGACTGAGCCACCCAGGCGCCCGGGATCATCTGCACTTGGACTGCAGTTGACCATGGGTAATAGAAGCTGTGGAAAGTGAAACCACTGAAAAGGAGGACTACTGAATTCTTTTTTTTTTTTCCCAAAAGAGCAAAGTATTAGAGAAGCAGTGATTTGTTTCTTAATAAGAAAAGTTGATAATTCTTTTTACATGTTTAATAGAGGTGCAATGGTAGGGGTTGTAGTCACAATCCTATAACGTAAGAGTAACCTATGGTCTCACATTACAGATACCGATAAAGCTTAGATAGTTTAATAACTGGGATTCAAATTCAGGTCCCATCTCTCTCGATCCCACACTCTAAGCCAATGGTTTTAAAACGTTACTGATGCCCAGATCCACTCCCCAGAGACTTGGCTTAAACACCTCAAGTGAAGCTCAGGCATTGGTCCTAAAAACTCCCTTGGCAATTCTAATTGCCACTAGAGATGCAAACCAATGCTTCATATCTTACTACTTCACTGCCTTCTGTTGGGAAGATGCCACAACATCACACTATTTCAATGGCTCCCTCTGGAGCTCAATGCAGACAGTGCCCCACAGAGATGCATAGTTTGGCCCCTGTGTCTCAACATGTACTCATTCTCCAGAAAAAAAATTAAAATAAACCCTCCAAATCCAAGACTTTTAATAAGTATAATTAATTGAAATCCTTTGTGTATGTAAAGACAATCAGAGCCTATAAAGATTTTCTCTTTTTTTTTGCATTATATGGTAGTTTTTAGCAACTTCAGAGATCCTATATATGTATCAAGAATGACCATAATGAATATATTTATTTCAATACAAATATAATCGATAGGGGCACCTGGGTGGCTCAGTCAGTTGGGCATCCGACTTCAGCTCAGGTCATGATCTCACAGTTTGTCGGGGTCTGTGCTGACAGCACAGAGCCTGGAGCCTACTTCGAATTCTATGTCTCCTTCTCTCTCTGCCTCTTCCCCACTCACATTCTATCTCTCTCTCTTAAAAATAATTAAACATTTTTTAAAAAATTAAAAATAAATATAATCAATAGAATCACAAACACAAAACTGGGTAAAATGCTTTAATTTCTGAGATAGGGAGCCATGTCGTGAATTACTATTCAGAGTGTTCAGAGTAGTAATACTAGGAAAAGGTAGGAATGATATGGCCATAGAAGTGGGGAAGTTACAATAAGCCACTATTCTCAATTCTTACAGTTTTCTTACTATTTTTGAAAACCTTTGGCTTCACTTACTCTTTTTTTTAATGTTTTATTTATCTCTGAGAGAGAGAGAGAGAGAGGGAGCATGAGCAGGGGAGGGTCAGAGAGAGGGAGACACAGAATCTGAAACAGGCTTCAGGCTCTGAGCTTGTTGTCAGCACGAACCCAACATGGGGCTCGAACCCATGAACCGTGAGATCATGACCTGAGCCAAAGTCGGACGCTTAACCGACTGAGCCACGCAGGCACCTCCGGCTTCATTTACTCTTGTGAGGACTCACAGAGCTCCTTACCAACTAAAATTGCTCTTGTCTATTGGAAAACGACAACAAAATCAAAAGAGGGGCAGGACAGAGGTAGGCCAAGAGCTTGGACGGAGTAACCTTTGCTGTGATACTGAATGGATAATAGTGTCATCCTGGGATGCCATCTAGAAGATTCTTGAATGCAGGCAATGGCAGTGAAAGCAGACCAATACAAACATTAGCTCTCATAGAGAGAGAATGGGCACTGGAGGCAGTCCAGTTCGTTCTTGCCTGATATTTCACTAGCTGTGTGACACTGGGCAAAATAACTTCTCTGAATTTCAGTTTGCTCTTCTATCAAAGGAAAGGGTGATGCTTTCCTTACAGGGTTTATGTGAACTCCTAAATATGAAAGTACCTAATGCGGAGTCTCTTTCTTGATTCTCCCTCCACACTGGCCTTGACTGAAGGACAGTGCTAGCAAAAGGAGAGAGTGCAAGGGGGTGGCAGCCACGGTGGCATAAGTCAAAGACGATGAGGTGACAGCGAGGTGGGCTGGACATGGAGCACAGCTGCAGGATTTGAAGCCTCCGTTATGGCCACAGACACACGCAATCAGTTCCATTTGTTTGTAAAAAGACAAAACAACAACAGCAACAGCAAAAAACGGAATCACCATTGTGACACGGTAGCCTCCTACCCATCAGGGAAGAATTCAGCTCACTCTGCTTTCGACAGGATCAATTGGATAACCTGTAGAGTCTCCTCAGAAAGAGCACAGACTACAGTCATTTCATTTTTATAATGCTGCTGCCTGAGTTTTCGTTTAATTAAGAAGACTGACCTTTAGAAAGAGAGTTTATTTTTTTTTCCTTGCTTTAGCTTAGCTTACTATGATCCTAATGGAAGCTGAAAATCTGATGGTAAAGAGTGCCAAGTTTGCACTGATAAGGCCAACACATTTTTCCTCTTCTCACAGAGAAATTAAATAAGCATGATTATAGATGCATACGCCAAAATCCCTTTCGGACGAACCCGACCTCAAGTAGTTGAGAAGGTGGGAACAGTAGGAAATGAAAAATAGTCCCTAGAGGAACATATACCCCCAAAAATTCATATACCAAAGAACTGAGACCCCAAGAACACATATCCTTGTAACTAGCCTTTATCCAAAGCAAATTAAAGTCAGATTCATACCCATTCCCTTAAACATCTGGATATAGAGAAGTAGCTACGTAAAGCCTCTGTTGTGTACAGCATTTGTGGCGCTTCTTAGATAAAATGGCCACATGAACCAGTAGGAAAGGAGATTGTGGCCTGTTGGAGTGACTAGAATACAGCACTACACATGCTGCATGTGCTGATGGCTGCTGATGTCGTGCTCTACAAGGTAAGCAGGCAGATGGAGACCTTCAAGCTCTGTTGAAGTCTGGAGAAGTCTCTGGCATTGGCTCTGCCCTGGATCTGTCCACAAACTCCTATGAGCCTGTCTCTGCTGAGAAGAACTCAGGAGCCTCTGCCCCAGCCCTAAAATATCAGCTACCCCTACTATGTATGTGTTCTTCATTGTTGATGCCCTTTTTTCTTTTCACTAGAGAATACATTTTGTCTGGTCTCCACAGAGACTGTTCTTCTAGATAGAATGAGATTGTGTTACCAACATAGACTACCTGACTTTCAACCATGTCCCGACTGTGTCTGGTGGCCAAGTGAGTGCATAGTCATCATTAAACACACAACCTCACACCCATGACATTTCTTTAGGGTGATGGGCTTGTGCCCTTGGAGTTGGCAGTGACCTACTTCCCAGTTTCAGATAATCAGTAAGCAAGTTTTCTTTAATCAGCTGCCATTGATTTATTGACAGAAGAAACAAAGCAATGCAATGTGGACTCAAACTAAAGCTTTGGTCTCAAGAAATTCTGGTTTGTGCCTCCCTAACTGTGAGCGCTTTTACTTCTGTGCCTTAACAGTAACAGGGAATGTTAGAGCCAGAGTATTTGTTTCCCTCCTTTTAAAGGTTATAAAGTATCGTTCAACACCAAATGGAGCAAAGAGATAAAGAGACAAAATATGAATGGGATATTTGGATAAACGCTGCTAGGCTAAGTCCTAAATCCCATCATTATAACCCCTAGTTTTCTCTGTTGTTGTTAGTTCAGTCAGTAAATTGATGTTACCTTCCCAGGCACGTTTGCACTGCATGAAAAGAGAGACTATTTCTCATGTTGCTAATTTAGTAGCCTTGCCCCAGGGACTGGCATCACCTTAAATGAAGAAAAGGTCAAGAAAGTATGAGACAGTAAACAGGGATACACCTACAGCATCTCTTTCTACCTTCTCAGTGGCCTTCCCGCCCTTGGATGTTTTCAGTTCCTTATACAGGAATTCATTGCTGGTCACATAATTTACCACATGCATGAATGAGATCAAGGAAAGGAGTGTTCCAAACAAAACTGGTTTTGTGTACCTATTGGTGTCTATTGCTACACACGCACATACACACGAACACTGCATAGTTCTCATTTTAACATACTCAAGAAATAAAAGTCATTGTTCAACTTTAAGCTCTAGTATATGATAGACCCCTTCTCAAGTCAGCACATTACGTACCTTCAGGGAAATTTGAAGCCTAACAGCAAACCCACTAGCACGCTATTCCTTTCGTCAAACTGACTATTTTTATTTGATCCGGCGTAGCATCTAAATGGATTCTCATAGGAGCATCTGGCTGGTTCAGTCAGTTAAGCATTTGACTCTTGGTCTCATCTCAGGTCATGATCCCAGGGTCACAGGATCAAGCTCTGCATGTGCTTCACACTGAGTGTGGGGCTTGCTTAAAATATATCCTCACATATGATAATAATAGTCATTGCACACATCCCAGTGGAAATAAAATCCATCCACAAGGAGAGTACTAGGTGGAGGGGAGGCATGTCCTTCATAAAGGCTGTGGGGACAATCTTACAAAGGCTTTAGCTTCTATTTTTAGCATGACAGATATTCTCTGATAGAAGGATTTTTCTTTATTACCTCTTTTTTTTCAGGTATCGACAACATCTGCAACATTTTCTCCAGTTGATGCTATGATCCATGTGGCAGATTTACACAATGCGTGTCAGTAGCCTAAATCCTCCCAGGAAAAAGCAGTTTTGCACACACCTCCTTATGTCCCACGTGAGCTCTTATTTTTTTTTCCAGATAACAACTATCACAGCTATCCTGAACTAGTGATAGTAGTCTCCTTCCCAGGAAGCCAGCTATATCTACTTGAAATACACTTTTAGGTAAGTCTGTGGGACATCTTTGCTACGTAGAAGGGCTCTTAGTAGGATGCAGAACTTTTTAAGTTCTGTGCTGTCAATGCAGAGCCTGATGCAGGGCTCGATCTCCTAAACTGTGAGATCATGATCTGAGGTGAAATCAAGACTCAGATGCTTAACCAACTGAGCCACACAGGTGCCCCAGGATACAGAACTTTCTGAACAATGTAATATTGGCCTTGAACGTACAGGATAAAATTGGGGTTTGCACATTACTGTAAATGAAGGTCAAGATGATCTAATGTGGAAATTCAGTAACATTAGTTTCTTCAGTATTTTCCTGTTACTAGATTAATAACCCAGGATGATGGGAAAATGCTAAAGAGGTTCCATTTTCCTTCCTTGGTAATGGCCACTTGTGACATTGAGAGTGTGTGTAGATGGACACACAACTGTAAACCTGATTCAAAAATAGTTTTTTATTTTTTTAATTAGAAACCTTTTATAAAGAAATCTTTTACAAAGACAAGTATTCTATTCTCATTCCCCTTTCTCTTCTCTAGTCCTTCTTGCTTAAAATAAAAGAGAGAGAGAGAGATTGTGTCTTCATCTCTTAATCCAATTCATACCACTCCTCTTGACAAAGAGATGGAAAGAAAGACCAGTGGCAGAATGTCAAATGTGACAATATGATGCCACCATCGGGTACAGTGACAAGGGAAGGGAAAGAAAGGTCCATGGTCCAAGGGAGATATAACTAAGGAGGACAATAGGGTACAACAGAGCAGAAAAGATGGTATGGGTTCTTTTTTCCAGCTAGTTTGTATCAAATGGCTGGCAGCTACTGTCTCCAATGTGCTTTCAAAGGCTATAAAACCTACTCATGGACCTTACACACTGTTGGTGTTCCTGTTGCATCACTTAGGTACTAGTGTATGCGGTTAGGTCTTCCCCAGTAGGCCACTGCGACTAATCGTCTTGGCTTACTCACCTCTGTTTCTCCAGAGCCAGCAGGCAGCCTGGCACACAATAATCACCTAACAAATGTTTCTTAAATTGTGTGCTTGTAAATCTAGTCAAAACTAGTGTTGACTAATAGAACTCTAGAGGTAAGAGAACATAGATCAAGGCCCCAAATTCCAAGGCATTGGGCTAACTCCAAAAAGGTCCTTGCATTTGATGGGGATATTTTCTGTATGATTGGGCAGGGGTCTGGGAAGAAAGTTTACTTGTTATTTGACATCGGGAAATAGCAGTGAGGTGTTAAAGAGAAAACACAAGAATATGTGCAGCAAGATAGTGAAGAAGAGAGGACAACCTAGGAGAGTAGAGAGGTCTGCTTCTTGTGCAAGGGTTTAGGAAAAGACAGGAGCAAGAAGACCATGATAAGAAAGGATATCCTGAGAAACTCACAAAAATTCCTAAGTGAGCGGATAATCTGGGATGTACAAATGTATAGCCATCCGTTTCAGAGGACAAAAACACCTGTCTACATATCCATGGCCACTTATACGATAGAAATTGCTAAAAAGAAGGAAAAAAGGAAAGGAAAGAAGGAAACTAACGGGGTTGAAGTGGATGCCTACTGTGCATAATCTGTGATTGTGAATGGGCGAACAGTGGGTACACGTGTACATAAAGAGGGTGTTGAGGGAGGGAAATTTAAGTTGGATCCATATATTTTACAATGCAGCACAGTATCTTTTATTAATTCAAAATTTTCATCCAGTCTTGCCAGTGTCTACACATTTACTTCCATATATATTCTGTGATAATCTTTAATTTACACCATTTTGCTATTTTACCACATTTTAAAATGTCTTCCCCTCATTTTCTGAAATACAGATTTCTTTTTTTTTTTTTTTTT